>NC_057813.1:482525287-482539221 GCF_018294505.1 Triticum aestivum | reverse complement strand
CCGATGTCCAAATATAGTCGTCCAATATATCAGTCTTTATGTCTCGACCATTTCGAGACTCCTCGTCATGTCCGTGATCACATCCGGGACTCCGAACAAACTTCGTTACATGAAAACTTATAAACTCATAATAAAACTGTCATCGTAACGTTAAGCGTGCGGACCCTACGGGTTCGAGAACTATGTAGACATGACCTAGAACTATTCTCGGTCAATAACCAATAGCGGAACCTGGATGCCCATATTGGTTCCTACATATTCTAAGAAGATCTTTATCGATCAAACCGCATACCAACATACGTTGTTCCCTTTGTCATCGGTATGTTACTTGCCCGAGATTTGATCGTCGGTATCCAATACCTAGTTCAATCTCGTTACCGGCAAGTCTCTTTACTCGTTACGTAATGCATCGTCCCGTAACCAACTCATTGGTCACATTGCTTGCAAGGCTTATAGTGATGTGCATTACCGAGAGGGCCCAGAGATACCTCTCCGACAATCGGAGTGACAAAACCTAATCTCGAAATACGCCAACTCAACATGTACCTTTGGAAACACCTATAGTACTCCTTTATAATCACCCAGTTACGTTGTGACGTTTGGTAGTACCCAAAGTGTTCCTCCGGTAAACGGGAGTTGCATAATCTCATAGTTACAGGAACATGTATAAGTCATGAAGAAAGCAATAACAATATACTAAACGATCAAGTGCTAGGCTAACGGAATGGGTCATGTCAATCACATCATTCTCCTAATGATGTGATCCCGTTAATCAAATGACAACACATGTCTATGGTTAGGAAACATAACCATCTTTGATTAATGAGCTAGTCAAGTAGAGGCATACTAGTGACTATATGTTTGTCTATGTATTCACACATGTATTATGTTTCCGGTTAATACAATTCTAGCATGAATAATAAACATTTATCATGATATGAGGAAATAAATAATAACTTTTATTATTGCCTCTAGGGCATATTTCCTTCAGTCTCCCACTTGCACTAGAGTCAATAATCTAGATTATATAGTAATGATTCTAACACCCATGGAGTCTTGGTGCTGATCATGTTTTGCTCGTGAGAGAGGCTTAGTCAATGGGTCTGCAACATTCAGATCCGTATGTATCTTGCAAATTTTTATGTATCCCACTTGGACTTGGTCCCGGATGGAATTGAAGCGTCTCTTGATGTGCTTGGTCCTCTTGTGAAATCTAGATTCCTTTGCCAAAGCAATTGCACCAGTATTGTCACAGAAGATCTTCATTGGTCCCGATGCACTAGGTATGACACCTAGATCGTAAATGAACTCCTTCATCCAGACTCCTTCATTCGCTGCTTCCGAAGCAGCTATGTACTCCGCTTCACATGTAGATCCCGTCACGACACTTTGTTTAGAACTGCACCAACTTACAGCTCCATCGTTTAATAAAAACACATATCCGGTTTGCGATTTAGAATCGTCCGGATCAGTGTCAAAGCTTGCATCGACGTAACCATTTACGACTAGCTCTTTGTCACCTTCATATACGAGAAACATATCCTTAGTCCTTTTCAGGTATTTCAGGATGTTCTTGACCGCTGTCCAGTGATCCACTCCTGGATTACTTTGGTACCTCCCTGCCAAACTTATTGCTAAGCATACGTCAGGTCTGGTACACAACATTGCATACATGATAAAGCCTATGGCTGAAGCATAGGGAACATCTTTCATTTTCTCTCTATCTTCTGCTGTGGTCGGGCATTGAGTTTGACTCAACTTCACACCTTGAAGCACGGGCAAGAACCCTTTCTTTGCCTGATCCATTTTGAACTTTTTCAAAATTTTATCAAGGTATGTGCTTTGTGAAAGTCCTATTAAGCGTCTTGATCTATCTCTATAAATCTTGATGCCCAATATGTAAGCAGCTTCACCTAGATCTTTCATTGAAAAACTTTTATTCAAGTATCCCTTTATGCTATCCAGAAATTCTATATCATTTCCAATTAATAATATGTCATCTACATATAATATCAGAAATGCTACAGAGCTCCCACTCACTTTCTTGTAAATACAGGCTTCTCCAAAAGTCTGTATAAAACCATATGCTTTGATCACACTATCAAAGCGTTTATTCCAACTCCGAGATGCTTGCACCAGTCCATAAATGGATCGCTGGAGCTTGCACACTTTGTTAGCACCTTTTGGATCAACAAAACCTTTTGGCTGCATCATATACAACTCTTCTTCCAGAAATCCATTCAAGAATGCAGTTTTGACATCCATTTGCCAGATTTCATAATCATGAAATGCAACAATAGCTAACATGATTCGGACAGACTTAAGCATCGCTACGGGTGAGAAAGTCTCATCGTAGTCAATCCCTTGAACTTGTCGAAAACCTTTTGCAACAAGTCGAGCTTTATAGACAGTTACATTACCATCAGCGTCAGTCTTCTTCTTAAAGATCCATTTATTTTCAATGGCTTGCCGATCATCGGGCAAGTCAACCAAAGTCCATACTTTGTTCTCATACATGGATCCCATCTCAGATTTCATGGCTTCTAGCCATTTTGCGGAATCTGGGCTCATCATCGCTTCCTCATAGTTCGTAGGTTCATCATGGTCAAGTAACATGACTTCCAGAATAGGATTACCGTACCACTCTGGTGCGGATCTTACTCTGGTAGACCTACGAGGTTCAGTAGAAACTTGGTGTGAAGTTTCATGATCAATATCATTAGCTTCCTCACTGATTGGTGTAGTTGTCACAGGAACCGGTTCTTGTGATGAACTACTTTCCAACAAGGGAGTAGATACAGTTATCTCATCAAGTTCTACTTTCCTCCCACTCACTTCTTTCGAGAGAAACTCCTTCTCTAGAAAGGATCCGATTTTAGCAACAAAAATCTTGCCCTTAGATCTGTGATAGAAGGTGTACCCAATAGTCTCTTTTGGGTATCCAAATGAAGACACATTTCTCCGATTTAGGTTCGAGCTTATCTGGTTGAAGTTTCTTCACATAAGCATCGCAGCCCCAAACTTTAAGAAACGACAACTTTGGTTTCTTGCCAAACCATAGTTCATAAGGCGTCGTATCAACGGATTTTGATGGTGCCCTATTTAACGTGAATGCGACCGTCTCTAAAGCATAACCCCAAAATGATAGCGGTAAATCAGTAAGAGACATCATAGATCGCACCATATCTAGTAAAGTACGATTACAACGTTCAGACACACCATTTCGTTGTGGTGTTCCGGGTGGCCTGAGTTGCGAAACTATTCCGCATTGTTTCAAATGTAAACCAAACTCGTGACTCAAATATTCTCCTCCACGATCAGATCGTAGAAACTTTATTTTCTTGTTACGATGATTTTCCACTTCACTCTGAAATTCTTTGAACTTTTCAAATGTTTCAGACTTGTGTTTCATCAAGTAGATATACCCATATCTGCTCAAGTCATCTGTGAAGGTGAGAAAATAACGATACCCGCCGCGAGCCTCAACATTCATTGGGCCACAAACATCGGTATGTATGATTTCCAACAAATCAGTTGCTCGCTCCATAGTTCCGGAGAACGGTGTTTTAGTCATCTTGCCCATAAGGCACGGTTCGCAAGTACCAAGTGATTCATAATCAAGTGATTCCAAAAGCCCATCAGTATGGAGTTTCTTCATGCGCTTTATACCGATATGACCTAAACGGCAGTGCCACAAATAAGTTGCACTATCATTATCAACTCTGTATCTTTTGGTTTCAACACTATGAATATGTGTATCACTACTATCGAGATTCAATAAAAATAGACCACTCTTCAAGGGTGCATGACCATAAAAGATATTACTCATATAAATAGAACAACCATTGTTCTCTGATTTAAATGAATAACCGTCTCGCATCAAACAAGATCCAGATATAATGTTCATGCTTAACGCTGGCACCAAATAACAATTATTCAGGTCTAAAACTAATCCCGATGGTAGATGTCAAGGTAGCGTGCCGACCGCGATCACATCGACTTTGGAACCATTTCCCACGCGCATCGTCACCTCGTCCTTAGCCAATCTTCGCTTAATCCGTAGTCCCTGTTTCGAGTTGCAAATATTAGCAACAGAACCAGTATCAAATACCCAGGTACTACTGCGAGCATTAGTAAGGTACACATCAATAACATGTATATCACATATACCTTTGTTTACTTTGCCATCCTTCTTATCCGCCAAATACTTGGGGTAGTTCCGCTTCCAATGTCCAGTCTGCTTGCAGTAGAAGCACTCAGTTTCAGGCTTTGGTCCAGACTTGGGTTTCTTCTCTTGAGCAGCAACTTGTTTGCTGTTTTTCTTGAAGTTCCCCTTCTTCTTCCCTTTGCCCTTTTTCTTGAAACTGGTGGTCTTGTTAACCATCAACACTTGATGCTCCTTCTTGATTTCTACCTCCGCGGCTTTTAGCATTGCGAAGAGCTCGGGAATAGTCTTGTCCATCCCTTGCATATTATAGTTCATCATGAAGCTCTTGTAGCTTGGTGGCAGTGATTGGAGAATTCTGTCAATGACACTATCATCAGGAAGATTAACTCCCAGTTGAATCAAGTGATTATTATACCTAGACATTTTGAGTATGTGTTCACTGACAGAACTATTCTCCTCCATCTTGTAGCTATAGAACTTATTAGAGACTTCATATCTCTCAATACGGGCATTTGCTTGAAATATTAACTTCAACTCCTGGAACATCTCATATGCTCCATGACGTTCAAAACGTCGTTGAAGACCCAGTTCTAAGCCGTAAAGCATGGCACACTGAACTATCGAGTAGTCATCAGCTTTGCTCTGCCAGACGTTCTTAACGTCGTCAGTTGCATCAGCAGCAGGCCTGGCACCCAGCGGTGCTTCCAGGACGTAATTCTTCTGTGCAGCAATGAGGATAACCCTCAGGTTACGGACCCAGTCCGTGTAATTGCTACCATCATCTTTCAACTTTGCTTTCTCAAGGAACGCATTAAAATTCAACGGAACAACAACACGAGCCATCTATCTACAACAAACATATACAAGCAAGATACTATCAGGTACTAAGTTCATGATAAATTTAAGTTTAATTAATCATATTACTTAAGAACTCCCACTTAGACAGACATCTCTCTAGTCATTTAAGTGATCACGTGATCCAAATCAACTAAACCATGTCCGATCATCACGTGAGATGGAGTAGTTTCAATGGTGAACATCACTATGTTGATCATATCTACTATATGATTCACGCTCGACCTTTCGGTCTCCGTGTTTCGAGGCCATATCTGTATATGCTAGGCTCGTCAAGTTTAACCTGAGTATTCCGCGTGTGCAACTGTTTTGCACCCGTTGTATTTGAACGTAGAGCCTATCACACCTGATCATCACGTGGTGTCTCAGCACGAAGAACTTTCGCAACGGTGCATACTCAGGGAGAACACTTCTTGATAATTAGTGAGAGATCATCTTAAAATGCTACCGTCAATCAAAGCAAGATAAGATGCATAAAGGATAAACATCACATGCAATCAATATAAGTGATATGATATGGCCATCATCATCTTGTGCTTGTGATCTCCATCTTCGAAGCACCGTCGTGATCACCATTGTCACCGGCGCGACACCTTGATCTCCATCGTAGCATCATTGTCGTTACGCCATCTATTGCTTCTACGACTATCGTTACCGCTTAGTGATAAAGTAAAGTAATTACAGGGCGTTTGCATTTCATACAATAAAGCGACAACCATATGGCTCCTGCCAATTGCCGATAACTTCGGTTACAAAACATGATCATCTCATACAATAAAATATAGCATCACGTCTTGACCATATCACATCACAACATGCCCTGCAAAAACAAGTTAAACGTCCCCTACTTTGTTGTTGCAAATTTTACGTGGCTGCTATGGGCTTAGCAAGAATCGTTCTTACCTACGCATCAAAACCACAACGATAGTTCGTCAAGTTAGTGCTGTTTTAACCTTCGCAAGGACCGGGCATAGCCACACTCGATTCAGCTAAAGTGAGAGAGACAGACACCCGCCAGCCACCTTTAAGCACAAGTGCTCGTAACGGTGAAACCAGTCTCGCGTAAGCGTACGCGTAATGTCGGTCCGGGCCGCTTCATCTCACAATACCGCCGAACCAAAGTATGACATGCTAGTAAGAAGTATGACTTGTATCGCCCACAACTCACTTGTGTTCTACTCGTGCATATAACATCAACGCATAAAACCTAGGCTCGGATACCACTGTTGGGGAACGTAGTAATTTCAAAAAAATTCCTACGCACACGCAAGATCATGGTGATGGCATAGCAACGAGAGGGGAGAGTGATGTCCACGTACCCTCGTAGACCGCAAACGGAAGCGTTAACACAACGCGGTTGATGTAGTCGTACGTCTTCACGATCCGACTGATCCAAGCACCGAACGTACGGCACCTCCGAGTTCAGCACACGTTCAGCTCGATGACGATCCCCGGGCTCCGATCTAGCAAAGCTTCGGGGATGAGTTCCGTCAGCACGACGGCGTGGTGACAATGATGATGTTCTACCGGCGCAGGGCTTCACCTAAACTCCGCGACGATATGACCGAGGTGGAATATGGTGGAGGGGGGCACCGCACACGGCTAAGGAACGATCCGTAGATCAACTTGTGTGTCCTAGGGTGCCCCCCTGCCCCCGTATATAAAGAAGGGAGGGGGGAGGCCGGCCGGCCCTTGTGGGCGCGCCAAGGAGGAGGAGTCCTTCTCCTAGTAGGAGTAGGACCCCCCCCCTTTCCTACTCCTACTAGGAGGGGGAAGGAAGGGGGAGAGGGGGAAGGAAAGAGGGGGGCGCCGCCCCCCTCCTAGTCCAGTTCGGACCAGAGGGAGAGGGGGCACGCGGCCCACCCTGGCCGCCCCTCTCTCTTTCCACCAAGGCCCATGTGGCCCATTATCTCTCCCGGGGGGGGTTCCGGTAACCCTCCGGCACTCCGGTTTTCTCCGAAAACGTCCGGAACACTTCCGGTGTCCGAATATAGTCGTCCAATATATCAGTCTTTATGTCCTGACCATTTCGAGACTCCTCGTCATGTCCGTGATCACATCCGGGACTCCGAACAAACTTCGGTACATCAAAACTTATAAACTCATAATAAAACTGTCATCGTAACCTTAAGCGTGCGGACCCTACGGGTTCGAGAACTATGTAGACATGACCTAGAACTATTCTCGGTCAATAACCAATAGCGGAACCTGGATGCCCATATTGGTTCCTACATATTCTACGAAGATCTTTATCGGTCAAACCGCATAACAACATACGTTGTTCCCTTTGTCATCGGTATGTTACTTGCCCGAGATTTGATCGTCGGTATCCAATACCTAGTTCAATCTCGTTACCGGCAAGTCTCTTTACTCGTTACGTAATGCATCGTCCCGTAACCAACTCATTGGTCACATTGCTTGCAAGGCTTATAGTGATGTGCATCACCGAGAGGGCCCAGAGATACCTCTCCGACAATCGGAGTGACAAAACCTAATCTCGAAATACGCCAACTCAACATGTACCTTCAGAAACACCTGTAGTACTCCTTTATAATCACCCAGTTACGTTGTGAAGTTTGGTAGTATCCAAAGTGTTCCTCCGGTAAACGGGAGTTGCATAATCTCATAGTTACAGGAACATGTATAAGTCATGAAGAAAGCAATAGCAATATACTAAACAATCAAGTGCTAGGCTAACGGAATGGGTCATGTCAATCACATCATTCTCCTAATGATGTGATCCCGTTAATCAAATGACAACACATGTCTATGGTTAGGAAACATAACCATATTTGATTAATGAGCTAGTCAAGTAGAGGAATACTAGTGACTATATGTTTGTCTATGTATTCACACATGTATTATGTTTCCGATTAATACAATTCTAGCATGAACAATAAACATTTATCATGATATGAGGAAATAAATAATAACTTTTATTATTGCCTCTAGGGCATATTTCCTTCAGTCTCCCACTTGCACTAGAGTCAATAATCTAGATTACATAGTAATGATTCTAACACCCATGGAGTCTTGGTGCTGATCATGTTTTGCTCGTGAGAGAGGCTTAGTCAATGGGTCTGCAACATTCAGATCCGTATGTATCTTGCAAATTTCTATGTCTCCCACTTGGACTTGGTCCCGGATGGAATTGAAGCGTCTCTTGATGTGCTTGGTCCTCTTGTGAAATCTAGATTCCTTTGCCAAAGCAATTGCACCAGTATTGTCACAGAAGATCTTCATTGGTCCCGATGCACTAGGTATGACACCTAGATCGTAAATGAACTCCTTCATCCAGACTCCTTCATTCGCTACTTTCGAAGCAGCTATGTACTCCGCTTCACATGTAGATCCCGCCACGACGCTTTGTTTAGAACTGCACCAACTTACAGCTCCACCGTTTAATAAAAACACGTATCCAGTTTGCGATTTAGAATCGTCCGGATCAGTGTCAAAGCTTGCATCGACGTAACCATTTACGACTAGCTCTTTGTCACCTCCATATACGAGAAACATATCCTTAGTCCTTTTCAGGTATTTCAGGATGTTCTTGACCGCTGTCCAGTGATCCACTCCTGGATTACTTTGGTACCTCCCTGCCAAACTTATTGCTAAGCATACGTCAGGTCTGGTGTCGTGGTTCTAAGCCTGACAGTAGAGTGGGGGGTAGGTATGGAGAGGCAAGGTCCTAGCTATGGAGAGGTTGTAAGCACAAAGGATGTACGAGTTCAGGCCCTTCTCGGAAGAAGTAACAGCCCTACGTCTCGGAGCCCGGAGGCGGTCGAGTGGATTATGAATGTATGAATTACAAGATGCCGAACCCCTCTGCCTGTGGAGGGGGGTGGCTTATATAGAGTGCGCCAGGACCCCAGCCAGCCCACGTAGGAGAGGGTTTAAGGTGAGTTAAGTCTGGGGCGTTACTGGTAACGCCCCACATAAAGTGCCTTTACTATCATAAAGTCTACTTGATTACAGGCCGTTGCAGTGCAGAGTGCCTCTTGACCTCCTGGTGGTCGAGTGAGTCTTCGTGGTCGAGTCCTTCAGACCAGTCGAGTGAGTCCTCATCGGTCGACTGGAAGGCGACCTCTTCTAAGGATGTCTTGGGGTAAGTTACTTGGATCAGGTCCATGACCCTACCCTAGGTACATAACCCCATCATTAGCCCCCGAATGGATTGAGGCTTCGAGTGAAGGAGTTGACGTCGTTTCCGATTGACCTTTGCGCTCTAGTTGTGCGCTGTTCTGGACCAAAGAATCTCTTCGTTGACAGGGAGCAATTTGTCTTCAGTCGACTCGATCCATTCTGTTTTTACGTCGAGTGATCTTTCGGGCTTCGACGATCTCCGAGCGACGGATCGCCAGAAACACCGCGTCTGATAGACTGATTTGTTGCTCGCGGATTCCGCGGGATGCGAAATTTGGGGGCGCGCGCGAAGCGGGGCGGACCGCGGCGTTCGGATGGGACGGGGCATGGACGCCTCGATCTCCGCGCCGCCTTTTTCGCCACGTATCCCGTCTGCATAACTGTTCCAGATATGATTAGATCGACCAGGCCCACCTGTCATCCACTCGGAAGTGACCTTATAAATGTGCCCGGCGGGGATTTCTGTGCTGCGCCTCAGCATTCTCCCTCTCTCTCTGCTTCCTTCTTCCCTGCTCAGCGTGCTCGCTCTCGCCCCCGCACCACTTCCTTTCGCGCATCTCTCCGGCGAACATGGCCAAGGAGAAGACGGCGGCGCTGGAGCGCGCCAAGAAGGCGTCGGCGTCGGAGAAGGCGAAGGGGAGATCCACCAGCCGCGGAGGGTCCTCGTCCAGGTCCCGCCTGCCGAAGGGCTGGGTCCAAGGAGACTGGATCCAGTCGACCATCACAGAGAAGGACCTCCTCGACATGGCCAGCGAGGGCTTGATTCCTCACGGAGCTGCGAGGTTGCCGGGGGAGGAGTGGCATCCACAGCCAGAAGAGGGTGAGTGTGTGCTTTTGGCCACTCATGTTGATCGTGGGTTTTCCTTGCCGCCAAGTATTTTCTTCCGTGGCTTCTTGAATTTCTTTGGAGCGCAGCTCCACCACTTTACCCCAAACTCCATTGCCTATCTTGCTGCATTCGTGTCCATGTGTGAGGGTTTCTTGGGCTGTCGACCGCACTGGGGTTTGTTCAAACATATCTTCACGTGTCGCTCTCAGACCGTGAAGAAGGCGAGCCCGGGTGATGAGAAAACCCGAGTCGTCCAAATGTGTGGGGGCCTGGGGATCCAGGTGAGGAATAAGAGCACCTTCCCGCCCATGACCTTTCCCGAGTCCGTTAGAGGCTGGCAGTCGACTTGGTTCTACTGCCAGGTCCAGTCGACGCCAGGGCAGTCGAGTGGACTCCCTCCGTTCACCATGGACCGAGTGAGCAAGCCTTCCCCTCTGAAGCTGATTCCGGAGGAGAGAGCCGACGTGAAGATGTTGATGGAGCGCGTGGTGCAGTTGGTTCGGGAGGGAGTGACAGGCATGGACCTCTTGGAGGTTTTCCTCAGGCGTCGCATCCAGCCTCTCCAGTTCCGGAGCCACTGCATGTGGTTGTACTGTGGGACCGAAGACGAGACTAGAGTCCATCCAGAAGCAGTCGACGATGTCACTCTGGAAAGATGGATGGCAGCCGTCACCGGAAACAAGGACAACCCACGCGGAGCCAGAAGGATTCCTCCACTCGACCATAACAGCGATCCAGATAAGGTACACTTGCCCTGCTCTCCACTGCATTCTTGTCGCATTCATCTCTGTTTACACTGCCGACTGGTCGACTGATCATTGTCTTGATATCTGCTAGGCCCTCACCGAGCTGTACTCGATGCCCAATGGGGCACAAGCTTCGACTGAGGAGGGCGAGGCGAGCGGAGGCGAGAGCCAGGAAGAGGAGGAATGGGACTCGGATGTTGCAGAGGACGATGACGATGATGATGATGATGATGCCGGTGATGAAGACGACGTCGAGGACGAGGAAGAGGAGGAGGAGGAGGTCGTGCCACCGCGCTCGGAAAGGCGGTCGAAGCTCGTCCACGACCCTTCGACTGGACGTGGCAAGGGGGTTGCGACGCAGTCGACCAAGCGCCCTAGGACCACCTCTCCAGCGCCGACTGAAAAGGCGCCGAAGCAGCCCAGGGCGGCCTCGTCGAAGCCGATCAAACTCTTGCCGAAGATGAAGATGTCCATCCCTACCATATCATGGTAACCATGCTGCTCATATTTTCTTATTCTGTGTGAACTTTATCTCTGGTCGACGCTGAAGTTAGTCGACTGATTCTTTGGAGTTGCAGGGCTGCCACTTCTGAGACCTCGGCCCGGGCTGATGACCATGAGATGGAGGATGCAGCAACTTCGAATCCAGGTACTGTGTTCTTAACACCGTTCTTAGTCGACTGACTCGCGATCTCTGATCCTGATCCTTCTCCGCAGCTCCACCCAACACTGTTATCAACCTCCCTGACGACGACGAGGATGAAGAACCACTGACGCGCAGGAGGAGTCGGAAAACGCCCGCCAGTAAGGTGCCTCAGGATGTGACGACGCCTGAGATTCTGACTGTGGAAGAAGAGAACACCACTCGACACACGGTGTCCTTCGCAAGTCCACTGACGAGTGCTCAGCAGCCCTCTCTCTTCACGACGCACCACGTCCCAGAGGACCAAGCTGGCGCAGCGAAGGAGGCAATACGCCAGGCGGGACTTATGATGGAGCAGCTGAAGACCATTCGGGACGCGAGCCAGGCAGCTTATGACGCCAGCTCTGCCCTCCAAAGCAATGTCCAGGTCAGTCGACCGCTGTTTGTTCTGTTGGATATGCTACCAAAAACTTTTCTTTTCCGGAATTTATATTAGTCACCCACTGGGTGTGTCGAATAAACTCCGTGTTAGCGGGGGCACGCTGAGTGCACCCGCTGGGTGTAGTCCCCAAGGCTAAGGTCGACTGCTGGCAGTCGGCCTTAGGCTTTATGATGTCAATCTTTCTGTCAGTCGACTGGTCGACTGGATTTCACAAACCGGTGGGGGCACGCTGAGTGCACCCACTGGGTGTAGTCCCCGAGACTGTGGTCGACTGCTTGCAGTTGATCACAGTCTTAGAGAATGCATCTCGCACACTTTTTTTTTGAGGTCGACTGGTCGACTTTGTCTTCAACAGGATTAGTGGGGGCACGCTGAGTGCACCCACTGGGTGTAGTCCCCGAGACTACGGTCGAATGCTTGTATTCGGCTGTAGTCTTAGAAACGTGTGTTTTTCCCTTTTTCACTCGGAAGTGAATTACATTTGACATTTAGTCGATTGGTTCTTCGCAGAACTCTTGTGATCTTGTGGCTCGCTACTCAGAGCTGGAACAGAAACATACTCAAGTCGAGCTGAGCTTGAAGCTGGTTCAGGAGAAGCTGACAAAGGCAAAGGAGGAGACCGAAGGTATGTTTGGTGAGACCCTGACGACTGTTTTTCCCCTTGCTTGTTTCAACATCTGATCTTGCTGTAACTTGCAGGTAAGGTAAGGGAGGCCCAGCAGAAGAAAGACCTTGAGCTAGCTGAGAAGATCAAGCTTGCTGACGAGAAGTTAGCTTCAGTCACCAAGCTCGAACAAGACAATACCAATCTGAAAACTGCTCTTGGGATTGCCAACAAGGAGGTCAGTCGACTAAGAACTGACAAAGCTGCCCTGACCGATCAAGTCAGCAAATTGACTGAGAAGAAAACTGAACTGGAGGCCTTCCTGAGTGGCCTTGCCAAGAAGCTGTTTCTTATGCTTGAAGGTAAACCTCCATGTTTGGCAAATATTTCCAATTGTGGCTTTTTCCATTCGACTATCCCCTTGACTTAGTGATCCTCGTTGCAGAATTTTGTCAAAACTTTGAAGAAGAAACCAGCCGACTGGAGCCGAACCTCGACCCCGTCAATTCTCCGGTGAACGACGAAGTTGCCATGGATGTTTTCCGACTGGAGTCTCGCGTTGCAGCTGTCGTGGACTATCTCGCAAGGCTGAAGGCCGCCACATCGCGCATTGACTCGACGCTCTGGCCTGAGGAGACACTTCAGAATGACCTTGAGTCGCTGATGGCCCGCTTGAACACGATTCCTGGTCGAGTGCAGGAGTGGAAGAAGTCCTCGGCTCGGTGTGGTGCAGACGTCGCTCTGTGTCTGGCCCGAGTCCACTGCAAAGATGCACGAGAGGAGAAGCTGGCGGCCCTTCGGGTGGCCAATACCAAGAAGCACGACTTCAGGTCCTTTATGGAGACTTTCCTTGCAGCTGCCACTCGGATCGCCGACGGAATTGACCTTGATGAATTTGTTGCACCTTCCAGCCCTCCACAGGAGGGGTAAAAAACTTCTTCTGGCTCGACGCTTTAAATTTGCCTCGGTATGCCGAGTGGAATTGTAACCGACAAACCTTAACGGGCTTGATGCCTGAGCACTTTCGGTTCCTTTAGATATCGATTCAAACTTGAATTTGGCGCTTGAATATGATTGCCTTCGGCTCAAAATGTCTTTTGCAGGTTCAAAGCAAGGTGCCTGTACTGCAATCGACTTATTCTTTGGTCCACTTAGGCGAGCACTGGGCTGCAGCTAAGCCTCCGAGTGAGAGGGTTGCTCTTCACTCGGCAGGGTTTTTATACCTTAGGCGAGCACAGGGCTGCAGCTAAGCCTCCGAGTGAGAGGGTTGCTCTTCACTCGGTAGGATTTTTATAACTTAGGCGAGCACGAGGCTGCGGCTAAGCCCCCGAGTGAGAGGGTTGCTCTTCACTCGGTAGGATTTTTATAACTTAGGCGAGCACGAGGCTGCAGCTAAGCCTCTGAGTGGAAGGCTGGCTTACCACTCGGTAGGATTTTGATAACTTAGGCGAGCACGAGGCTGCAGCTAAGCCTCCGAGTGGAAGGCTGGCTTACCACTCGGTAG
>NC_057813.1:482186731-482187449 GCF_018294505.1 Triticum aestivum | reverse complement strand
GGGCGGGCATGGGATTAACTGCGCACGATGCACCGTGCCGCCCCACAATTTACCCCACGAAGTTACTGCGCAGTAACGACGTGGGAAAACCAACCGTCCGCACGGCCGCAACGGATCCGTTCGTGTGCCGAGGCACGGTAGTGGTGGGCCCCGCCTGATGGCCCGTCCCGTCGCGCGCGTGGGCAGGCAGACTGTCCTCTCCACATGGCGTCGCGTGATAGGACCCCCTGATGGCTATGGGGAAGCGTATCAGGCACGCCGCCTGGTTTCCCGCCGCGACTTTCGAGCTCTTTGCGAGGTGCTGCGGCTCTTCGCTAAACATCCGACTTTCGACAGTCGGCCCGAGGGAAGACGGCGGCAGAGTTCCAGAATCCGCTCCTGGAAGGTTGAAACTGTTGAAGCCCCGCGATGCAGCGTCTGCATAGCTTCACCAGCTTCGGGGACTACTGTCGAAGTAATGGGCCACAGGTAGGCCAACCCGAGTCCCAGAACCTTTTAAGACATCGGGGCAGGCCGCGCCCCTCAAGCCGAGTCCCAGGAGCGACTCCAAAATATGCCGAGTCCCAGACAGCGACTTCACGACAAGCCGAGTCCCAGACGGCGACTCTGAGATAAGCCGACTCCAAGACCGGCGACCTCCAGAGAGGCCGACTATAGAGAGTTGGCCCATGACTCCTCCCTCGTCTCGAAGTACAATGCGGGGTACGGCCACGGCATG